>NW_026732556.1:460000-482500 GCF_028476545.2 Physella acuta
TCAGTCGCTCGCACAGTTTGTCTTACATACACGTCATCGGGCTTGATAGCTCAGTCGCACAGTTTGTCTTACATACACGTCATCAGGCTTGATAGCTCAGTCGCTCGCACAGTTTGTCTTACATACACGTCATCGGGCTTGATAGCTCATTCACACAGTTTGTCTTACATACACGTCATTCAAGTCGGCAGGAACTGAAAGATTTTGATTTAAAAAAATAATAACTGCTGCGTCAGCAATTTTTTTTTACGCGAAAAAGAAGTTCTTCGAGGAAAAATGTGTTTCCTTATTAAATGAGGCGATATTCCTAATTTCACGTGGATGGAATGGAATGGTGTAATTTTTTTTCTCCAATTGAGACTCATTTCAGTTTTGTCAAAGTGATAGTTAAATAAATTTAGAATAAGGTTAGATCATGTAAGTTGTTTGTTACTGCTTCAATTATGACCATTTTGTTCTGTGTATTTTAAACTTTCCGGTGTTCTTTACGCTTCTAAAAAAAAAAACTAGAAATTCTAAGCTGTGTTCGTCCATTGAGAAAAATTGCATCGTGCACTAGGCTGTTTATGTTTCGTATATTCCTTTCCGCCCTGCTAAGTGGATGGATAGATAGATCCATGGATTGGTTGTTTGGGGGGTTGGTGGATGGGTGGATGGTTAGATAGATCCATGGATTGGTTTTGTGGGTGGTTGGGTGGGTGGATGGATATATAGATTCATGGGTTGGTTGTGTGGGTGATTGGGTAGATGGATGGGTGGATGGACGGCTAAATGGATAGATGGACTAATAAACACATCACACCATAATCCTTAATCTATTAAGCACAAAACATAACCTAGATCTAGTCCCTACACGTGCATCAATCATTTGACTTATGTAGGCTATACCAACTTCAAAATTTGACATGTAGGCTATACCTACTTCAAAATTTGACATGTAGGCTATACCTACTTCAAAATTTGACATGTAGGCTATACCTACTTCAAAATTTGACTTGTATGCTATACTTAGGTCATACTTCAAAAATGACTTATGTGGATAATTTTTAAAAAGTGAATCTAACAACTAATTAAGTCACAAAATTATGTCCCAGATTATTGTCATTAAGACTTTACCTACATGAAACTTTGAAACAAAGTGGTCCAGTAGAAGTGATATTGTTTGAGAAATCTGAAAGACCGCTAAGTATAGCTTTAGGTCTCCGGAAATCACCCAAGATGTGACAGATTTAAGATTATAAGATTGTATAACTATGTATCAAATTTCGTTCACCCAAATGAATTTGATATAATTCTCACACACGAAACTTCGTCAATATAACTGAAGCGGTACTCGAATACTTGTGTTTACAGACATAAAAGACATACTGACAAAATTGCAACCAAATTTTTCAGCTCCGGAAGGAGGTAAAACGTCAAAGTTTTTCAAAATCTCTGTTTATATTTTTTGCACGATTACAATGCATCCTTTAGGTCCCGTATATGATAAAGTATGGAGGTGTAAAACGGCAAAAACTGTCAAAATATTTTATAACTATTGAGCACGATTATAATACTTCCTCTCTACTTTCTATACGAGAAAATAAAAAAACGATTAAATGTGTATTGTAAAAAACATTATGACGTCATTTTGTTACGAAAATAGATGTGATTTTAAAATTCCTATACTCAGTAGTTGGAGTGCCCTAATTGTAGATGTTTTAGAAATGTATGATATTCTTAAAATGGACGGTTAGCTAGTGTCTAGGGGCTTAAAAGCAAGATATACAATGTATGATATTCTTAAAATGGACAGCTAGCTAGTTTCTAGGTACTTAAAAGCAAGATATACAATGTATGGTATTCTTAAAATGGACAGCTAGATAGTTTCTAGGTACTTAAAAGCAAGATATACAATGTATGATATTCTTAAAATGGATAGCTAGCTAGTGCCTAGGTTCTTAAAAGCAAGATGTACAATGTATGATATTCTTAAAATGGACGGCTAGCTTGTGTCTAGGTACTTAAAAGCAAGATATACAATGTATGATATTCTTAAAATGGACGGCTAGCTTGTGTCTAGCAAGAAAGGCTAGTCAAGGGGTGAAATCATGCGGCTATCTTACGTCACAGTTCTGTGCCTCAGACCCCAATTTTGACAAGACCAAATGGGCTGTCCACGTAAATGGCGGGTTTGGTGCTAGACTAAGTCCGCCACACTTGTGTCATTATCTATGTTCTATTTGGGGTCTAGGTTACCCGTCAGCTCCCTCCTACAAGCGTCATTATACAGGGAGACAAGCCCATTTCTATCTCAGGCCTGCGAGCAGACAGTCCCAAGTTGTTCATTACGCTTGGCTCTCCACATTTGCACATTTGACTTGACTAGTCAGAAGACTCAGTAGAGAAACCAATGTTTGGCAAATAGTGGACAAATGCTGGCAAATGAGAATTTTTCTGGCCCACATCATACCATCTTAACCATTCCAGCCCTTGGAAGTACTTGGTTTAATTCTTTAAAAATAAATCCCTTCAAATACCATAAATAAACCATGGGACTCAAGAGGAAATTTACCCACGTCAAAGATAGGCTCTCGACAATACGCATCTGACGTCATTAGAGTTCACTGTTTGGCTCCTCCCCCCCCCCTCTCCACGTATGGTGATTAATATTTCAACTACAGAAATACAATATTTTTCTACGTAGATGTTCGGTGTCTACAATATTCTTCTACTTACTGACATGTTCGGTGTCTAAAATATTTTTCTATTTACGACATGTTCGGTGTCTACAATATTCTTCTATTTACGACATGTTCGGTGTCTAAAATATTTTTCTATTTACGACATGTTCGGTGTCTAAAATATTCTTCTATTTACGACATCTTCGGTGTCTACAATATTCTTCTATTTACGACATGTTCGGTGTCTAAAATATTTTTCTATTTACGACATGTTCGGTGTCTACAATATTTTTCTATTTACGACATCTTCGGTGTCTACAATATTCTTCTATTTACGACATGTTCGGTGTCTAAAATATTTTTCTATTTACGACATGTTCGGTGTCTACAATATTCTTCTATTTGCTGACATGTTCGGTGTCTAAAATATTTTTCTATTTACGGCATGTTCGGTGTCTACAATATTCTTCTATTTACGACATCTTCGGTGTCTACAATATTCTTCTATTTACGACATGTTCGGTGTCTACAATATTCTTCTATTTGCTGACATGTTCGGTGTCTAAAATATTTTTCTATTTACGGCATGTTCGGTGTCTACAATATTCTTCTATTTACATGTTCGGTGTCTACAATATTTTTCTATTTACTGACATGTTCGGTGTCTACAATATTCTTCTACTTACTGACATGTTCGGTGTCTACAATATTCTTCTATTTACGACATCTTCGGTGTCTACAATATTCTTCTATTTACGACATGTTCGGTGTCTACAATATTTTTCTATTTACTGACATGTTCGGTGTCTAAAATATTCTTCTATTTACGACATCTTCGGTGTTAACAATATTCTTCTATTTACGACATGTTCGGTGTCTACAATATTTTTCTATTTACTGACATGTTCGGTGTCTACAATATTCTTCTACTTACTGACATGTTCGGTGTCTAAAATATTCTTCTATTTACGACATCTTCGGTGTCTACAATATTCTTCTATTTACGACATGTTCGGTGTCTACAATATTTTTCTATTTACTGACATGTTCGGTGTCTAAAATATTCTTCTATTTACGACATCTTCGGTGTTAACAATATTCTTCTATTTACGACATGTTCGGTGTCTACAATATTTTTCTATTTACTGACATGTTCGGTGTCTACAATATTCTTCTACTTACTGACATGTTCGGTGTCTAAAATATTTTTCTATTTACGACATCTTCGGTGTCTACAATATTTTTCTACTTACTGACATGTTCGGTGTCTACAATATTCTTCTATTTACGACATCTTCGGTGTCTACAATATTCTTCTACTTACATGTTCGGTGTTAACAATATTCTTCTATTTACATGTTCGGTGTTAACAATATTCTTCTATTTGCTGACATGTTCGGTGTCTACAATATTCTTCTATTTACGACATCTTCGGTGTCTACAATATTCTTCTATTTACATGTTCGGTGTTAACAATATTCTTCTATTTACGACCAGTTGGATGTCTACAATATATTTTGCGGCAATATTTTTTTGCTTACGACATTTGCGGCAACTACAATAGCTGGAGGAATATTTAGATATAAATGGATAACATGGCATTTTATTTTGTATTATTTCTTTTCAGTTTTAATATCACAGATTGTTTCGTGAATAGGGGAGTAATGATTTTAGGTTATAGGGGTGGATACTAGGATAAGGATTGCTTCATGGGATGTGGGTGGTCAGTGTGGGCGGTTGACTACAGTGTAGGTGGTACTACAATGGGGGTGGTTTACTACAATGGGGGTGGTTTACTACAGTGTGGTGGTACTACAATAGGGGTGGTTTACTACAATAGGGGTGGTTTACTACAATAGGGGTGGTTTACTACAGTGTGGTGGTACTACAATGGGGGTGGTTTACTACAATGGGGGTGGTTTACTACAGTGTGGTGGTACTACAATAGGGGTGGTTTACTACAATAGGGGTGGTTTACTACAATAGGGGTGGTTTACTACAGTGTAGGTGGTACTACAATGGGGGTGGTTTACTACAATGGGGGTGGTTTACTACAGTGTGGTGGTACTACAATAGGGGTGGTTTACTACAATAGGGGTGGTTTACTACAATAGGGGTGGTTTACTACAGTGTGGTGGTACTACAATGGGGGTGGTTTACTACAATGGGGGTGGTTTACTACAGTGTAGGTGGTTTACTACAATGGGGGTGGTTTACTACACTGTAGGTGGTACTACAATGGGGGTGGTTTACTACACTGTAGGTGGTACTACAATGGGGGTGGTTTACTACAGTGTGGGTGGTACTACAATGGGGGTGGTTTACTACAATGGTGTGGTTTACTACAATGGTGTGGTTTACTACAGTGTGGTTTACTACAGTGGGGGTGGTTTACTACAATGGTGTGGTTTACTACAATGGGGGTGGTTTACTACAGTGTAGGTGGTTTACTACAGTGTGGTGGTACTACAATGGGGGTGGTTTACTACAGTGTAGGTGGTACTACGATGGGGGTGGTTTACTACAATGGGGGTGGTTTACTACAATGGTGTGGTTTACTACAATGGGGGTGGTTTACTACAGTGTAGGTGGTTTACTACAGTGTGGTGGTACTACAATGGGGGTGGTTTACTACAGTGTAGGTGGTACTACGATGGGGGTGGTTTACTACAGTGTGGGTGGTACTACAATGGGGGTGGTTTACTACAGTGTGGGTGGTACTACAATGGGGGTGGTCTACTACAATGGGGGTGGTTTACTACAATGGGGGTGGTACTACAATGGGGGTGGTTTACTACAATGTGGGTGGTACTACAATGGGGGTGGTTTACTACAGTGTGGGTGGTACTACAATAGGGGTGGTTTACTACAATAGGGGTGGTTTACTACAGTGTGGTGGTACTACAATGGGGGTGGTTTACTACAATGGGGGTGGTTTACTACAGTGTAGGTGGTTTACTACAATGGGGGTGGTTTACTACAGTGTGGGTGGTACTACAATGGGGGTGGTTTACTACAGTGTAGGTGGTACTACAATGGGGGTGGTTTACTACAGTGTGGGTGGTACTACAATGGGGGTGGTTTACTACAATGGGGGTGGTTTACTACAGTGTGGGTGGTACTACAATAGGGGTGGTTTACTACAATAGGGGTGGTTTACTACAGTGTGGTGGTACTACAATGGGGGTGGTTTACTACAATGGGGGTGGTTTACTACAGTGTAGGTGGTTTACTACAATGGGGGTGGTTTACTACAGTGTAGGTGGTACTACAATGGGGGTGGTTTACTACAGTGTGGGTGGTACTACAATGGGGGTGGTTTACTACAATGGGGGTGGTTTACTACAGTGTAGGTGGTACTACAATGGGGGTGGTTTACTACAATGGGGGTGGTTTACTACAATGGGGGTGGTTTACTACAATGGGGGTGGTTTACTACAGTGTGGGTGGTACTACAATCGGGGTGGTTTACTACAGTGTGGGTGGTACTACAATGGGGGTGGTTTACTACAATGGGGGTGGTTTACTACAGTGTGGGTGGTACTACAATGGGGGTGGTTTACTACAGTGTGGGTGGTACTACAATGGGGGTGGTTTACTACAATGGGGGTGGTTTACTACAGTGTAGGTGGTACTACAATGGGGGTGGTTTACTACAATGGGGGTGGTTTACTACAATGGGGGTGGTTTACTACAGTGTGGGTGGTACTACAATGGGGGTGGTTTACTACAATGGGGGTGGTTTACTACAGTGTGGGTGGTACTACAATGGGGGTGGTTTACTACAATGGGGGTGGTTTACTACAATGGTGTGGTTTACTACAATGGTGTGGTTTACTACAGTGTGGTGGTACTACAATGGGGGTGGTTTACTACAATGGTGTGGTTTACTACAGTGTGGTGGTACTACAATGGGGGTGGTTTACTACAGTGTAGGTGGTACTACAATGGGGGTTGTTTACTACAGTGTGGGTGGTACTACAATGAGGGTGGTTTACTACAATGGGGGTGGTTTACTGCAATGGGGGTGGTTTACTACAGTGTAGGTGGTACTACAATGGGGGTGGTTTACTACAATGGTGTGGTTTACTACAGTGTAGGTGGTACTACAATGGGGGTGGTTTACTACAATGGGGGTGGTTTACTACAGTGTGGGTGGTACTACAATGGGGGTGGTTTACTACAGTGTAGGTGGTTTACTACAGTGTAGGTGGTACTACAATGGGGGTGGTTTACTACAGTGTATGTGGTACTACAATGGGGGTGGTTTACTACAATGGGGGTGGTTTACTACAGTGTAGGTGGTACTACAGTGGTGGTGGTTTACTACAATGGTGTGGTTTACTACAGTGTAGGTGGTTTACTACAGTGTGGTGGTACTACAATGGGGGTGGTTTACTACAGTGTAGGTGGTACTACAATGGGGGTGGTTTACTACAGTGTAGGTGATACTACAATGGGGGTGGTTTACTACAGTGTGGGTGGTACTACAATGGTGGTGGTTTACTACAGTGTGGGTGGTACTACAATGGGGGTGGTTTACTACAGTGTAGGTGGTACTACAATGGTGGTGGTTTACTACAATGGTGTGGTTTACTACAGTGTAGGTGGTTTACTACAGTGTGGTGGTACTACAATGGGAGTGGTTTACTACAGTGTAGGTGGTACTACAATGGGGGTGGTTTACTACAGTGTAGGTGGTACTACAATGGGGGTGGTTTACTACAATGGGGGTGGTTTACTACAGTGTGGGTGGTACTACAATGGGGGTGGTTTACTACAGTGTGGGTGGTACTACAATGGGGGTGGTTTACTACAATGGTGTGGTTTACTACAGTGTAGGTGGTTTACTACAGTGTGGTGGTACTACAATGGGGGTGGTTTACTACAGTGTAGGTGGTACTACAATGGGGGTGGTTTACTACAGTGTAGGTGGTACTACGATGGGGGTGGTTTACTACAGTGTGGGTGGTACTACAATGGGGGTGGTTTACTACAGTGTAGGTGGTACTACAATGGGGGTGGTTTACTACAGTGTAGGTGGTACTACAATGGGGGTGGTTTACTACAGTGTGGGTGGTACTACAATAGGGGTGGTTTACTACAATAGGGGTGGTTTACTACAGTGTAGGTGGTACTACAATGGGGGTGGTTTACTACAGTGTGGGTGGTACTACAATGGGGGTGGTTTACTACAGTGTGGGTGGTACTACAATAGGGGTGGTTTACTACAATAGGGGTGGTTTACTACAGTGTAGGTGGTTTACTACAGTGTGGTGGTACTACAATGGGGGTGGTTTACTACAATGGTGTGGTTTACTACAGTGTGGGTGGTACTACGACGATGGTGATTTCCTGGGATGTGGGTGGTACAATCTGGGTGGTTTACTGCAGTGTGGGTGGTTTCCATGGATGTGGATGGTTTACTACATTGCGGGTGGTTCCCTAGAAATTTTATAATATCAGAGGTAGTGATCTTTAAAACGTTTTGTAGCATTATATGGATAAGTGTAGATAAAATTAAAATATCACCTTTTTTCTTAATATTTTGAATTATTGTTAATGAAAATAAAAGCTTTTTTTTAACGTCTATTTATCTAAATAAGATTATAAATAACCTGTCACTATGTACTAGGTACTAATCCCTCTATTTTCTAAAAGAATATTAATAACTCTGTCAATACGAATTGACCATTGACACGAAGGTCTAGAATTTCCACTAGCTAAAAATTAAGAGTTCATTATAACCCAGTGTCACAAACCTATTGGTTAGTTTGTTAAATATTCCATATATATATATATATATATATATATATATATATATATATATATATATATATACATGTGCGTGTGTGACTACGTGTGTGTACGTGTACACGTACACGTACACGTACACGTATACATATACATATACATACCCGTGCTCCGCTACGATAAATCTTTTTTTAATGTACCAACTTGGGAACAGAAAAAAACTAAACACAACACAAACGCAACACAAATGCAACACAAACACAACACAAACACAAAACAAACTCAAACACAACACAAACACAACACAAACTTAACACAAACACAACACAAACACAATCAAAACACAAACACACATAAAAACACAAACACTAAAGAAAACACAAACACAACACAAACACAAATGAAAACACAAACACAATGCAAACAAACACAATGCAAACACAAACGGAAAGTCGAAAGCAACACACAAACACAAAAGACAACACTCATAAATTTGCATTCACATTTTTTTATTAGCGTGAGTTGAATTTATTTTTAAATTACCTCCCTCTGCAAAATTACAAAACAGCTGAATTAATTAGTTTTTTCGACCCTATTATTAATAAAAATGTATCCAATTTTTCTTGGAATCTAAAAGAAAATTATATTTGACATTGATCCATTTAATATGTTTTAGCAATTTGCGTGTATTTAATATTTTCTTTACGTTATGCGAAAGAGTAAAAACGTTGGCAACTATAAAATAAATTTAAGTCGTTATATAAACAAACTTTACTTTGTTACTTATAATAAGACACGGCGATGCAAGTAATAAGCACGTCATGTGGAGTGTTTACTTTTATTGTTCCAAAATCTATAGCGATGGTGGAAGGAAGGACTGACACACTGCTTGGCTTATATATATATATATATATATATATATATAAACTTGTAGCACCAGATTCAGACTGTATTAGTGCTTAACAAATATGTGAGTTCCAATATTTTTTTCAACTGATGTAAAAAGTTAACATTTTTATTCTCTAATATCTCAAACAGTGCATTCCCCTTTCCCGTTGTCTCGCCCTTCTCTGTTGTCTCCCCCTACTTGGTTGTCTCCCCTTCTTGCTGTCCTTATTTCCCAGTAAGGGAGAGAGAACGAGTGCTGACTGTGAGAGCGACTGGCTACACAGCGCTGTATGGGGGTGGGGGTGAACTCGTGGTGGGGGGCTCAAGATGGTTGCTGTCCTTTGTGAATGGCGGCACCAGTGTGGTGTAGGGGAGACACGATAATTATTCTGGCATTCATTCCTTACTCTGTTCTCTTCGTTCATTCGCCATCTTGGCTCTGTGTTTCAATGGTGATTATGGCACCGTGGCACCGCTTGTTACCCTGCAACATCTCAGGGTTTCACTAGCTTTCGAAAACTCGTTAAAATACCGAACGATTTCCTTCAAACAAAATATAAATGCTCTCGTTTGATGTTTACACATCGTGTTTTATTCCGTGTTAGAATTTGTTCTGCCACGTGTTTTTGTACAATTGCAGCTAGTAGTTAGTCCAGCTTAAACACGTGAATCAGATGTAAACGGTTGGACACATTTTGTTATAGCCAAACACAACTGTAACACATATGTGCTCGTGCTTTTCTCATTGGATATTTTATTTCTCTGAGTGGTACAGTGAGCGATCAGTGAGGAATCAGAGGAATTCCTTATGTGTACTCTCTAATCTTATTACTGCTGTGGTGTTTGAAGTGATCCTAGCTTATCAATATGTCATAATAAATGAGAGTGATCAGGGAGAAAACGAGCTAGGCCGTACATAGTTACTTGACGACAAATTTATCTATAGCTCTGCTACAGCTTCACATATTTATCTATAGCTCTGCTACAACTTCACATATTTATCTAGAGCCCAGCTAAAACTTCACATATTTATCTATAGCCGAGCTAAAACTTCACATATTTATCTATAGCCGAGCTAAAACTTCACATATTTATCTAGAGCCCAGCTAAAACTTCACATATTTATCTAGAGCCCAGCTAAAACTTCACATATTTATCTATAGCCGAGCTAAAACTTCACATATTTATCTATAGCCGAGCTAAAACTTCACATATTTATCTAGAGCCCAGCTAAAACTTCACATATTTATCTAGAGCCCAGCTAAAACTTCACATATTTATCTATAAATAACCTTCAAAGTTAGCATAAAAAAAAACCTCATTGGCCAGGCTATACTTAGCCATCCTATTGATTTATATTTTGAAATGTGTCAAGCAATACTCGAATGTTTCATTACGATACATATGCCATGTCGTATCTTTTATCTCAACTGTTTAGTATTGGTGTCAGTTGATCAGATGAGAAACACACTTGGATAAACACACACGTTTTACAAAAGACGATAACTTACACAGAAGATCGATGTTTTCAGGCGTCATTGTTTATGTTGGTGTTGTAAACTGCTAGTCAGCAAAAGTCAGTTGTAAATTCCTAGTCAGCAAAGATGACAGCTGTTGAAGGTGTTGTAAAGGCTAGAGCTAGAGTCAGCTATTGTAGGTGTGCTAAGCTAGGCTCAGTTTGAGATTGCTTTCAAAGAGTATATTAAAGAAGTAAAAAATAAATTAGTTTGGATCCTTAATAGTATTATATGTGCTGCCCTTTGCCAATGACTAACAAAAGAATGGTGCCAATGACAGCAAGACGTCAATGTTTCTACATAAAAAACACGTAATGTTATTTTCTTGTGATGTTTTTATTATTTCTTATTCTATAAATATTCTTGTTACCCGTCAATTTCGGAAACCGTTAAAATTGGGTTAGAACATCAACAAATAAACTATGCACAAAATATTACCAAATGTTAATTTATATAAACAACAAAATGAAGTCTTAGACATTGCTTCCATTTCTTCCATAGACTGCGCAACCTGGTACGGCGGCTGGAGAAAGAAGATTTAAACAGAGATGACATGAGAAAGAATCTCGAATATGCAGCAAATGTCCTGGAGACAGTTTACATTGACGAAACCAGGTGAGTTGAGTGATGAAGTTGGGCTTTTCTTGCTTGATTAGATACGTGCTGGCTCCATGATTAGATACTTGTTGGCTCCATGACTAGATACTTGCTGGCTCCATAATAAGATACTTGCTGGCTCCATTATTAGATACTTACTTGCTCCATGATATGTACTGGATCCATGATTAGATATGTGCTGGCTCACTGATTGGATCTTTGCTGGCTCAATGATAAGATACGTGCTGGCTCCATGATAAGATACTTGCTGGCTCCATTATTAGATACTAACTTGCTCCATGATATGTACTGGTTCCATGTTTAGATACTTACTTACTCCATGATATGTACTGGTTTCATGATTAGATATGTGCTGGCTCACTGATTGGATCTTTGCTGGCTCAATGATAAGATACTTGCTGGCTCCATGATAAGATACTTGCTGGCTCCATGATAAGATACTTGCTGGATCCATGATTAGATACTGCTGGCTCCATGATCAGATATGTGCTGGCTCCATGATAAGATACTTGCTGGATCCATGATTGGATACTTGCTGGCTCCATTATTAGAAACTTACTTGCTCCATGATATGTACTGGCTCCATGATTAGATATGTACTGGCTCCATGATTAGATATGTGCTGACTCCATGATTAGATGCTATCTTCATGACTGGATATATGCTGACCCCAGCTCATGGTTAGAGACGGTATCCAAGACACAAGTAGATCTAAATATCCCTAGATAGTTCAAGCTTTCACTGGATAGTTCAGCATATCTTTAGATATCCCTAGGTTGTTTAAGATATCCCTAGATTGTTTAAGATATCCCTAGATTGTTTAAGATATCCCTAGATTGTTATGGGCTTTATAGTCTCGTTAGCAAGCACAAACCTTTACTATCTCTGAGCAAACATTTTTAAACTAGCTTATGTTCATTATCATGCATAACGCTGATTATTATAAAAAAATCTGAGAAGGAGCATGAAATATAGAACTATAGAAATTCCATTTGGGCGACATGTCGATCTAACATTGGGGTAATAACAACTTTGGACAAATAGTCTATTAAACATTGAGGAAATAACAACTTTGGACAAATAGTCTATTAAACATTGAGGAAATAACAACTTTGGACAAATTGTCTATTAAACATTGAGGAAATAACAACTTTGGACAAATAGTCTATTAAACATTGAGGAAATAACAACTTTGGACAAATTGTCTATTAAACATTGAGGAAATAACAACTTTGGACAAATTGTCTATTAAACATTGAGGAAATAACGACTTTGGACAAATTGTCTATTAAACATTGAGGAAATAACGACTTTGGACAAATTTTCTATTAAACATTGAGGAAATAACAACTTTGGACAAATTGTCTATTAAACATTGAGGAAATAACAACTTTGGACAAATTGTCTATTAAACATTGAGGAAATAACGACTTTGGACAAATTGTCTATTAAACATTGAGGAAATAACAACTTTGGACAAATTGTCTATTAAACATTGAGGAAATAACGACTTTGGACAAATTGTCTATTAAACATTGAGGAAATAACAACTTTGGACAAATTGTCTATTAAACATTGAGAAAATAACGACTTTGATATCTCAGATAGAGCACGGGCAATAGCAAACAGGCAAATAGACATTGGAAAAGACTTGCGATAACTTCCATCCAACATACGATTAGGCAATAACTCGCGGCAAGGTGATCCAAGCCACGACTCCCCATCTGTCTGACACTCTTATGATTTGCTTGCGTGTTTGCTGCGAGTTCAACCAACAGACGAGACCGGCTTATATCGCCTGGACGATTTCATGTGTGTGCTCTAGTTCCCCCATAAAAAGCTGGTCGGTTTTTTTCTAGTAAAGATCATTTCGGTTTTCATTTCTATTCAAGATCATTTTCGCTCACGAAATAATTCTATTGGAATTTAGGCAATGTGATTTTGGTAATTGAAGCTGGACACTTATAACCTAGTCAACAAGATTTTAAGTTAAATAAATTGGTCAGTTAGAAGCGGATTCAAAAACATCCTAAAGGAAATATAACACATCCTTTAAAATATGAAGTTATTTATTAGTTGTTTTGTCTAATAAAATCTGAATTTTAGCATATGTGTGTGTGTTTAAGTTTTTTTTTTTACCAAATATCTTGTTTCGATTATTGTTTATTTTCATTTTTTTTTGTTAGTTATTCGTACACATTCCTAAACAACTCAACTGCATGAGATTATTTCTGCCAGATATCATTTAACATGAGAATATGATTTTCATCGAATCCTACACAGATAGAATTGGCGGATGAGAATCTGAATGTTTTATACTGTATAAAAAAAGTAACGTCTATATCTGAATGTGTGGGCTCCGTTTAAGAGTATCCGAAAATGTTAGCCTATTAACATTGTATATTCCTGTAAGAAATAGGGTAGGGTAGTTACCCTTTCAATCGGCCGTATTGTCAAACCACAGGCTAATACCATTCAAATTTTAGCATTACTTTTGTGGGATGATAGATTGTCAAATTTGTAATTTGAAAAGAAGTGACAAAATATTCGACGGTTTTATTGTTTGAGAAAAGATGTTTGACAATAATTAGAGTGGAAAGATAAGCGGCTTGACGAGTGACATGTCATAACTACCCAGAGTTTCTTCCAGGCATCTCTTCGGGAAGAGAAATTTTTTTACCGCCCCCCCCCCCCCCGAATGAAATGAAATTTATATAATTTATATAAAAAATATATACTTTTAACAGTGTCCGCCCCCCCGAAGAAAGTTTACCCCCCCCCCCCGAAAATTTCAAGTGCCCCTCCGGAGTAAAACGTCTGGAAGAAACACTGTAACTACCTAACTAGCACGACCAGCTTCCGGTACGATTGCTTATTTAGAAGTCCTAATCCTTACCCTCCCCAAGTTTCCTGCCCTAATCCTTACCCTCCCCAAGTTTCCTGCCCTAATCCTTCCCCCCCCCCCCCTTCTCCCCCCCCCCCCCCCCCCCCCCCCCCACATCTACCATCTTTTATGACGCAGTAATGTAAACAGTGTTTCTTCCAGTCTTCTAGACTTTTTTCTCCGGAGGGGGGGGGGGGGCACTTGAAATTTTCGGGGGGGGGGGGCGGTAGACTTTCTTCGGGGGGGGGGGGGGCGGACACTGTTAAAAGTATATATTTTCTATATAAATTATATAAATTTCATTTCGTTCGGGGCGGGGGGGGCGGTAGAATTTATTCGGGGGGGACCCGAAGAGATGCCTGGAAGAAACTCTGAATGTAAACCTCTTTCAAAACTCGTTTAATTTTTCTTTTCTCTTAAAAAAAGTACATTCTAGTTTGAATGGAGAAATACTTTGTGTTAGAATAAGTCCAGCTGTTATTCTGAGGAAATAAAGCGGGAGTGACCTCCCCTAAACTCTTAACTTTCTCCAATTGTTATTTAACACTACGGGGGATGGCAAATCTGGATCTAGACATGATTTTTAATCCATTTTTAGTTACGCAACAAACGTTTAAAATAGGATAGAACCTCGTAGAAAAAAGAACTGCGCACCGAGTGTATGGCAAACAATGTGTGTGTAATAGTGCGGAACATAAGTACTTAATAAATTCATATGCGTTTTTGAGTAATCGGAAATAGCTTAACTAATACTTCAAGTCACTGGAAATTACTCAAAATTTGAACAAAAACAGATAATTAGATCTCTTACTTACTTGTGAAATTTATCAGAAACATTACATTCAGTTACCGTAAATCGCTGAAATGTTGATACATAACTACACATTTGATGTAATACTTAAATGTAAAAATTTCATCAACTCAATTTATCGTATTCACACACACACACTTACTCGATCACACACACGCACACCAAACACACAGAGAGCTATACAGACAGGAGTGTAAAATTAAGTTTTCCGACTCAGGGAGGTCTAAAACGTCGAGATTTGTGCAACTTTGCAATTTTCGATTTTTTACACGATCACAAAAACTCCTCTATACTCCACATACGAGAAAGTAAAGAGTAACCAAAATGTTATTTATTTGTTTAGGCTGAAAATATCTTCTCCATATATATATATATATATATATATATATATATATATATATATATATATATATATATAGGCCTATATATATATATATATATATATATATATATATATATATATATATATATGTGTGTGTGTGTGTGAGATCAGTATTATTTTGACTAGAGGATGCTATATTAAAGAACCTAAAGATTTTTACAATATCAAGAGAAAATTATTCAAAGTTCAGCTTTTTTCTGTCAACAGTATGACGTCCTATATAGACAATAAATCGTATCCCAAAGCATGTCCTTCCTAAACTGAGACACGGATCGTGGCCGTAGAGCTGAGGCTAGTGTTTAGATCTGTAATGAACAAACAACTACACACACAATTCTGTACTGACTTAATTAACGAAATAGCTTTCTGAAATTGGGGCCCATGGTCACGTGATCCTTGCTGGTGACATTAAATAGCAAAGACCTAACAATGACCTCAAGCTCTGAACGTGCCCAGGGCGGCTAGTGGGAGAGCGAATCAATGTGGAGAGACTTTTATTAGAGCTCATATCTGGCCCGACTGCTTGAGTTGTGTACTAGCTTGTACTCTTGTAGACCCATGTCTTAGTGATTTAGTTGTGTACTAGCTTGTACTCTTGTAGACCCATGTCCCAGTGATTTAGTTGTGTACTAGCTTGTACTCTTGTAGACCCATGTCCCAGTGATTTAGTTGTGTACTAGCTTGTACTCTTGTAGACCCATGTCCCAGTGATTTAGTTGTGTACTAGCTTGTACTCTTGTAGACCCATGTCCCAGTGATTTAGTTGTGTACTAGCTTGTACTCTTGTAGACCCATGTCTTAGTGATTTAGTTGTGTACTAGCTTGTACTCTTGTAGACCCATGTCTTAGTGATTTAGTTGTGTACTAGCTTGTACTCTTGTAGACCCATGTCTTAGTGATTTAGTTGTGTACTAGCTTGTACTCTTGTAGACCCATGTCTTAGTGATTTAGTTGTGTACTAGCTTGTACTCTTGTAGACCCATGTCCCAGTGATTTAGTTGTGTACTAGCTTGTACTCTTGTAGACCCATGTCTTAGTGATTTAGTTGTGTACTAGCTTGTACTCTTGTAGACCCATGTCTTAGTGATTTAGTTGTGTACTAGCTTGTACTCTTGTAGACCCATGTCCCAGTGATTTAGTTGTGTACTAGCTTGTACTCTTGTAGACCCATGTCCCAGTGATTTAGTTGTGTACTAGCTTGTACTCTTGTAGACCCATGTCTTAGTGATTTAGTTGTGTACTAGCTTGTACTCTTGTAGACCCATGTCCCAGTGATTTAGTTGTGTACTAGCTTGTACTCTTGTAGACCCATGTCCCAGTGATTTAGTTGTGTACTAGCTTGTACTCTTGTAGACCCATGTCTTAGTGATTTAGTTGTGTACTAGCTTGTACTCTTGTAGACCCATGTCTTAGTGATTTAGTTGTGTACTAGCTTGTACTCTTGTAGACCCATGTCTTAGTGATTTAGTTGTGTACTAGCTTGTACTCTTGTAGACCCATGTCCCAGTGATTTAGTTGTGTACTAGCTTGTACTCTTGTAGACCCATGTCCCAGTGATTTAGTTGTGTACTAGCTTGTACTCTTGTAGACCCATGTCCCAGTGATTTAGTTGTGTACTAGCTTGTACTCTTGTAGACCCATGTCTTAGTGATTTAGTTGTGTACTAGCTTGTACTCTTGTAGACCCATGTCCCAGTGATTTAGTTGTGTACTAGCTTGTACTCTTGTAGACCCATGTCCCAGTGATTTAGTTGTGTACTAGCTTGTACTCTTGTAGACCCATGTCTTAGTGATTTAGTTGTGTACTAGCTTGTACTCTTGTAGACCCATGTCTTAGTGATTTAGTTGTGTACTAGCTTGTACTCTTGTAGACCCATGTCCAGTGATTTAGTTGTGTACTAGCTTGTACTCTTGTAGACCCATGTCCCAGTGATTTAGTTGTGTACTAGCTTGTACTCTTGTAGACCCATGTCTTAGTAATTTAGTTGTGTACTAGCTTGTACTCTTGTAGACCCATGTCTTAGTGATTTAGTTGTGTACTAGCTTGTACTCTTGTAGACCCATGTCCAGTGATTTAGTTGTGTACTAGCTTGTACTCTTGTAGACCCATGTCCCAGTGATTTAGTTGTGTACTAGCTTGTACTCTTGTAGACCCATGTCCCAGTGATTTAGTTGTGTACTAGCTTGTACTCTTGTAGACCCATGTCTTAGTGATTTAGTTGTGTACTAGCTTGTACTCTTGTAGACCCATGTCCCAGTGATTTAGTTGTGTACTAGCTTGTACTCTTGTAGACCCATGTCCCAGTGATTTGTTTTCTTTCTGTAGCTGGCTTGGCGAGTATCCATAGACGTGTGTGCCAGTCTATAAACATTGTATCTCAGCGTTCAGTACTACGTGTTTCAGTGATTGGTAAACTATTACTACTTATTGATTCCAGATGGCTAATTTTACTCAAGTATTTTAGTTTAGTTATCAAAGATGCTAGGTTTTTATACATAGTGCACATACTCCAAATTTTTTGCTAAATCTCGCAATTGACTCGGAAAACGTTAGTTTCTCCACCTTGACCGTGTGTTTAAGTAAGTCAGTCCAGAAGATACGTGAGTACCTTTTCAGTTAGATTAACGGAATTACATATTTAAGTGCATATATATATATATATATATATATATATATATATATATATATATATATATATATATATATATATATATATATATATATATATATATATATATATAGTAATCATGTAAGGGACATTGTGATTTGTTTAGATGCTGGTTTCATTGTTAAAGCTGTTACTTTATTTTGTCAACTAGTTCGTTTCATGGTTACAGCTGTTGCAAATTGCCCCCCCCCCCCCAATATCCTGACCAGGCTTTACGAGGCACCGTGTGAGGAAGGAGAAATCTGGCGGAAAACTATGGGTCTTGTTGAGATTGTTTTTACTCTGCTCACTTCAGCCTAGCTAATGGCCAAATTCTAGAAACAATGCAGACGAATAGATGAGGCAGGTCTCTTTCTAGGAGACGCGCTTTTAAAAAAAACGGCGATTCTACCATTTAAAGGATAAAAGCTAAAGAAGAATCGCATAATCTCGACAGTAAAAAAAAATGTACTTAAGTTATATCAACCATCCTTGATGTTATGCACAAGTCAAGCAATCAGACCGATCCATAAAAAACAAAAGACCAAATCACAATCATTGTCGAAGGCAAAAAGATGCAATCATACCCGTCCAATTAAAAAGAAGAGAAGCAATCCCCGCCATCTGTAAAGCCACCAGAAACCCAATTATAACCGTCATCCCATGGACAAAAGGCGCCGTCATACACGGGCACACAGACACACACCGACACACACAGACACACACACAGACGCATCTAGACGCTATTAACATATATGTATACACCAGACAAGCTTCAGATTGAATCGCTACATTTTAAATGGAACATTCCAGCAACTGGTCATCGCTTGGCTTTAATTCCTCAATTATTGCTGCGGACAAGAGAAAAATCGACTCGCCATTATTTGAGGGATATCGCGTGACAATGTTTAATAGCAAGCTAAACATTGACCGAACGGACATCAATCTGAGCGGGTCATTCCCCAGCGGGAAGATGAGCTGATAACAGATGTATCTCTTTTCTCATTTCAAATGTTGGAGGGAAGGGAAGTTTGCTAGCCACAAGATGAGCTGATAACAGATGTATTTCTTTTCTCATTTCAAATGTTGGAGGAAAGGGAAGTTTGCTAGCCACAAGATGAGCTTATAACACGATGCATTTCTTTTCTCATTTCAAATGTTGGAGGAAAGGGAAGTTTGCTAGCCACAAGATGAGCTGATAACAGATGTATTTCTTTTCTCATTTCAAATGTTGGAGGGAATGTAAGTAACGCGAGGCAGACTTGCTAGCCACAAGAAGAAAGCAACCTTTACCAGCCAAAGGCACATTCTGAGCAACAAGCATCTTCAAGCAAAAATAGACATGTTATAGGCTGAAGCGTAGTAGAGGGAAATTCGTGCGTACGTAGATTTCATTTAGAAATATGTCTTCATTGTTTGCTACTTAGTCTGTGTCTATTGTCCACGTTATCGTACTTTAACAGACGTCAAATATATCCCCCAAAAAAATTACAACGTAGTGACTCGGTGAAATGGCACTTTAGCCTTTTTACTTTTTAAAACATAATCAAAACCTTGGTTCTTTCAATTGAAAAATCGAATGTTTATTCTTTCCTTGTATGAATAGTTCATGTTGTCCAGCATAAAGGCTTCACGTGCCCAGTATGCAGGGTTAACTTCAATGTATACTTTCAATGTATATTAGTCAGGGTTGTATTGTCATACTCCCAACGTCCAGTTAGTGAGGTTAGTGTACAGTTTGATTTGAACGTAAACAGATTGAAGTCCTGACGTTAAGCATAATGCTTTTGGTAACTATACCTTAGCATTCCACCCCCACCCCCTCCCTCACCCAGCGACTAGACGAATGGTTCCTTAAGTGGGCTATGTCACCCTCAGTGGGGTGGTGGAAAAGTCTTGGGGGAATAAAAACTTCGGCTGCACTTGATTGGGGGGGGGGGGGGGTCACGTCATGAAGGAACCGCATATACCACCAAGACACAAAAAATAAAGGTCACAAAAGTTTATGTTTAAATTAGATTTCTATTAAATATTTAAGAATCTTGTGTGTGTATCTAATTGAGGACACAGATGGATGCTTGTATCCACATACACATTGTATCTAATTGAGGACACAGGTGGATGCTTGTATCCACATTCACATTGTATCTAGTTGAGGACACAGATGGATGCTTGTATCCACATACACATTGTATCTAATTGAGGACACAGATGGATGCTGGTATCCACATTCACATTGTATCTAATTGAGGACACAGATGGATGCTTGTATCCACATTCACATTGTATCTAATTGAGGACACAGATGGATACTTGTATCCACATACACATTGTATCTAATTGAGGGCACAGATGGATGCTGGTATCCACATTCACATTGTATCTAATTGAGGACACAGATGGATGCTTGTATCCACATTCACATTGTATCAAATTGAGGACACAGATGGATGCTTGTATTCACTATATCTTGTGTGTGAAAACTACAGTCTAGAAGCTCAATACATTTCTCGTCAAAAGCTTTTTCGCTAGAAAAGAAGATTCTCGATAGAATTATGTGAATATAAAATGCCAATAAGTTGAATATATTAGCATGATTAGCAAGCTGAGTATCTTCCATGTGACCGACCGGAGAAAGACCTATATTTGTGTTTAGAATTGCGTTGAATCGTTTCATAAAAAGAATGCAATAAATGTTTGAATGCTTGAATGATGTCATTGTTGTAAACAGTTACTGCAATGTTGAGATCATAAAATCAGAATGTAATAATATAATGATCACCCAAATCTGGAGAAATCTGCTTAGTTTAGATATTACTTAGAAATCTGCTAGGTATTTATTGTAAGCTCTTACTTTTAACTCATACGTTTATGCTCCTATATTTAAGCTCCTACTTTTAGGCTCCTGTTGTTAAGCTCCTAATAGTAAGCTCCTATTTTAAATTAATATTACACAGAATATGGCCCCGTGAGCTAAAATTACCAAATAACTGACAAATGAACTAAGCTCGTTTTACTGATATTGCGGTGATGATCATGAGATGTTACCATGGCGACCTTTCTATGGGTCAGTAAGTATTTCATTGAGACCTGTTCTTGATTGAACCAGCAACCATAGCTTGTGGCTAGACACGGTCCACACACTCACTGGACGATCTTTAATAAGGGCCTCATCAAACAACTTCCAGCTATAGTCTATGCCATTCATTTCAGTAAGGTCCAACCATTCTGAACTTCATTGTCTGTCTCTCTCAACCGTTATAGCTAAGATTCTGGAAAACTGGGGGTCAAACAGTAAGGGAAAAATTTCATTAGAATAGGTTGAGCTGTTTTAGTGGGGCAACTTGTTAATTGAGCATTTGATTCGGATTTCCTTCAACACAACTAAGTATTATGAGTCAACGTGGTACACGGCATGTATCCTGTTGACTCCGATTTCAGACGGTTTTTCTTTCGGGATTTGCTTTACTAAGCTTTGTTAATCCAAAAACCAATAACACGGCAGCAGTTGTTTCCTCTCCTAGATGGGTTACTGTCTTCAGCTATCGAACCCCATCCGCCCTGACTTACGGTTTCAAAACCGTGGTTCTAATTCCCTACCCACACAAGCCACGCCGATGTTTAATGTGTGGTTCTATATTCCCTACCCACACAAGCCATGCTGATGTTTAATGTGTGGTTCTATATTCCCTACCCACACAAGCCACGCTGATGTTTAATGTGTGGTTCTATATTCCCTACCCACACAAGCCACGCTGATGTTTAATGTGTGGTTCTATATTCCCTACCCACACAAGCCATGCTGATGTTTAATGTGTGGTTCTATATTCCCTGCCCACACAAGCCATGTTGATGTTTAATGTGTGGTTCTATATTCCCTACCCACACAAGCCATGCTGATGTTTAATGTGTGGTTCTATATTCCCTACCCACACAAGCCATGCTGATGTTTAATGTGTGGTTCTATATTCCCTACCCACACAAGCCATGTTGATGTTTAACGTCAAGTGTGGTTCTAGTAATTTCAAGTTCCAATTACGTCGACATTTAAATAAATTAAAGTCTAAATTAAAAACAAAAATAATCAATGCTGCGATTTTAAGTGAAAAAATCACTCCGCTGTATAAATTCAGTATTTAAAAAAAAAACTTATTGCTCTTGAAATTTTAATGCGAGAAAATGTGTCTGCGTATAGGAGCCAAATTTTTATCCATCAGAGCGCAAAGTTGAGTAGGTTCTTTTAGCAGAGAACCCAAGAACTCATTTCGCTGTGAGATCACACCTACTAGAACACGAGAACTCAGTTCCCTGTGACATCCCACATTCGAGAACTCAG
>NW_026732556.1:485000-496021 GCF_028476545.2 Physella acuta
AATTTGTTAGCCATTTGATGTCAAAGGACAGTTTATATTTTATATTGATCTATTTATAAGTTTGTTGACAGCCAAAAGCTTTTTTGCATATTAAATGAACTTAAAAAAGTAGTGTATTTTTACTTTCTGTTATTAGCCACACAAAACAACATAAACTATAAAAGTAATGTGGGGAAAACAACTCAGTGTTAAATGTTAACATTCACAGTTGTAAAATGAACTAATTTATCTATGTTGCCATCCATTTGGTTAGAAATACAAGTTTCTAACCATTTTGTATTGACAAAAAGAAATATGCACTCTCAAAAACACCTTTCAAATTTTACATAAACTCTATTAGCAAGATATTTTGAAGTGAAATTACAACAAAAAAAATGTTGGCCTACATAAAAGTAATTTTAAAGGTAGGACAAAATCTCTTTATGTATAATCATTTAATAAAATTACATTTTCTTTCTCCCTCATCACTTGCTCAGACGCAAAGAATTACCCTCTCCTAATGCTCCAATCCTGAATAATGCGGCGAGGTATGGCGGCTTGAAAATATGCGAACAGTTTGTTTATAGTTTGTTTCTTACAAATGTTTTAACATTTTATATTATTTCAATTTATTCTTCTAATGTATGTGTAGTGATTCAATTTAAAAAATATTAGAAACAATTGCAAGATAGAATATTGAATGTTAATTTGGAATGTTAGTTTTCAGCCCAGATTCACAACACATTTCATATTTTTTTTTAATATGAAATGCATCTTTTTACCAAAAGGAATTGTAATTTTAAAATAAATCAACATTTTAAATTATTTCTTAAAATATTACCAGAGAATCTAGCTATCACACAAAAGACTATAGTTTGAAAACAATTTTTTTTTAAAACTAAATTATAAATGGACAGACTACTTCACTGATATCTTTGGAATATGCTTCCTTTTTTTGTAAGAGTTGGTATACATGATAGATGTAATCTGTAGCTTCTGCATACCAAGAGTGTAGCAGTTATAGATATAAGACATTCAAGATATTGGGCTTTGCTTTATCACGGCTAGTATAGTGCAATGATTCACAATTGTAGTGGTCTTGTTCATTTGTGTGTACTAACAACTCTAGATACACAATGTAGCTCATGTTTTTATCTTACTAATCTACGCATGAGTGTTTAGGTTTCTTTGAGAGCAAAGCTATAACAGTCAGCAGCTGAAGCTTTCTATTTCCTTAATGCAACTCCACTCTTTCTTCTGTAAGTTGTTTGTTCAAACATACACACAAACATTCAGTCATCCCCCCTGTTAATACTCTCCTCCCACTCCAAGACCTCCTGTACATTATCCCCCCTCTCCATGCCCAAAAAATGCCCCCTGTCAATTACCCCTGCCCACATGGTCATTTAAAAAAGAATATACATTGGTTAACGATCCAAATATGGATTGGGTTAGGGATATGGTTTGGTCATGGTCATGGTCATGGTCAGGGTCAGGGTCATGGTCATGGTCATGTTCATGGTCATGGTCATGGTCATGGTCATGGTCATGGTCGTGGTCGTTGTCGTGGTCGTGGTCATGGTCATGGTCGTGGTCATGGTCATGGTCATGGTCATGGTCATGGTCATGGTCATGGTCATGGTCAAGGTTGAGTAAGGGATAGGGGTGGTGTTAGGTATAGATATAAGAGTAGGATCAGGATGGGGTTAGGTATTTTTAGGGGTAAGTAGCTCGATATAGAGATGGACAGGGATAGGTTGAGATATAGCTAAAGCTGAATTGGGGGGGGGGGGTAGGAAGTTAACAGAGGATAAATAATGATACAATTCTAATACACATATACATAATATCAAATGAGTGCATGATAGATTGAATGAGAGACAAGCAACAAAAGCAGGTAAAGGAAATATTTATTTAGGTTTTAATTTACTTAACTCAATATTGGATTAAACTTTTAAAAAAAAAGAAATTAATCTGAAGTTTATTTTATTTGCATTCACCTGATTTTTCTACATGCTGCTTTAATGCTCACCTACTTTCTGTCTGTTTTCATTTTTTAATTTCTAGAAACAAAATTTGTACAAATAGAAAATTTAGATTAAACCTATGCCATCATAAAATTGTTGTATATATTTATGTTATACTACAGAATGTTAAACAACTGCAAATACGACCTTAACTTTTCATATTACTACTCTAGATTTTACTTTAAAATATAAAGTATTAAAATATAACTTTCGCCATCAGGTTAAAAATCATTTTAATTAATTAATTGAATGAATTTTTTTAAAGTGTTTAATAATGTACACTAAGATTTCAATATTTAGTTCAATGGTTTTTTCATTGAGTTCTATTTTGTTTTCTCTTTTACATACATTAATGACATAATTAATTTCCAACTTAATGTTTCAGAGATGTAAAAAAATGCAAAAACAAACTTTCTCGGTAGAGTATGCTTCATGTGTTAGCAATTTGCTTGAATAACTCACCAGCTCACAAACCTTGTTAACAAAAGAGAGAAGCATAATGTAGCTTCCATTGTGTCTTTCAATATTACTAATAGTTTTTCCTAATTATGTGACTTGTAGGTGAAAAACAGCTAATTATGTCATACAGATTTGATGCATTTTTAGTAGTAACTTGTTTAAAGCCTGAAACTTCAGTTGTTTAACTATTTCAGGAACATAAACAGGAAACGAGCAGTTTTAAATTTGAATAGGAGAAATATACCTACAAGCTTCATGTGTACACTCTCACAGTTGAATAGTTGCTTATCACATATGCTAAAAATACACGTGCAGAAATTTATGCTTTTTTTATTTATTCTATTACTAACTTGTATTTTATTCTTTAGCTCCAATCATAAAGCAATATATGGATTAGACTACCGTATAAACATTTTACATTATTGCTTAAATGCTCTAATTTGATATGTCAATTCAGAGGTTGATTGCTGTCAACTACCTCATGAAAATTGGATTCCTCATTAAATATTTTTAAAAAGGAACAAAGTGTTCTGTTTAAATAATGAATGGTTCAGATTTCTCTCTTGTTATCTGTTCTTCACTTCACAGTTTGATCATTTGAATCATATATAACCTGCACCAGTTTATCATCAAGGGGAACCAGTGCAAACAATGTAGGGTCCTCCATCAAATGATTATGATAGGGGAACCATTGTTTTTATATGTAAACCAATAAGGATTTTAGGGTTGAAGATTGCTTTTTTTTTTTACTATATTTAATTTTGTCACTATTTTATTTTTTTATTTTTTAACACCTGGTTTTTTAATTTAAAACTTAATTACTATACTAAATTAATGCCGATTTTGTATACAATAAATTATTGTATAACAATTAGTATGAGTTGTTTACAATATTGGATAACATGCTATTGTCAATTGTGTAGTGCATATTTACTATAGCTTGCATACTTCACCTGACATTATTTCTTGCAGCAATCTTTCTGTCTTTTTTACAGAATATAGCTGGATACATTACTAGATGCTTATGCTGTTATGTATTACATATACACACATAATTAATATCTTTTTGAAAATACTTATTAGATTGTAAACAAAGATAATAGCATCACAGAATTAAAATTGTTTATTCTAACATAATTTATTTTAATAAAATAGTATTAATGTAATAGAAAATCTGAAATTTTTAAAAATTTCTTGTAGTTTTTGTTGTGTGAAGTTAAAGTATATTGTTTTATGTTGATTTATTGGGATTAAGATTAAATTCATACTTGCAATCCCATTCTACTCATTTGGTTTTTGTATTTTTTAATATTCTGTAAAGATACAATGATTGTTATAACTATCTTACCAGACGTTTGTGTGAAGAAGATGATGAACTTAGTGAAGTGGAGCCAGATGCTGTCCCAAGTGAAGTCAGGGATTGGTTAGCTTTGACATTTACAAGGTCAATGTCTAACATGAAGCGCCGAGGTGAAGACAAGCCTCGTTTTAGAAGTGTTGCTCATGCAATCAGAGCAGGAATCATGGTGGATAGGTAAGTTGTAACATTGAACAATATTAACAGCTGCCATATTAAAACTTAATTATGCTTAAATTAATTAACATTGGGGATTTTTTTTTAAATTATATTCATTTACAAGTTCTCTGTAAATGCAAAAACCTGTTAGTAAAGAAGTTTCTAAGATTGAATTAAATAGTCTTTTCAGCTGAGTTTTTAATATTAGAATATTTAATATTAAACATAAATTTTGAGATTTGATCAATTATAAAAAGCCAGATTTCACTAATCTGGATAATCTAAATGTGTTGAATATTTAATTCCTATACAGAATATACAGACGAATGTCCAGCTCAGTTGGTTTGCATGTTCCACCCCATGTTTTAATGTTGTTGAAGGTATGTAGGCTCATTAGACAAAAAATATAAATATTACATATTGAAAATTTGTTTGCAAAATTAAATTAATTGATTTTTAAACAACTGAACAAGAATTTCTAAAACTAAATTGGTGAATAAAAATTCTTAAAACTCATTGAATTTTTCCCAGAACCTTGATGACTGGTCTTTCAATGTTTTTGCTGTTAATGAGGCAGCAGATGGACACAGCCTAAAGTTTGTTGGCTATGAACTTCTACAAAAATATGACCTGATCACTAAATTTAAAATTAACACACAGGTATAAGAGATGGGGTTACATAAGTACATACATACATATATATACACATATATATACATATGTATACATACACACACACACTCTCTCACACACACACACACATATACAGAAGCATAGCAAAGGGGGGGGTACATATGTTCCCGGGCGCCAAGCCTAGGGGCGCCAAAACGGGTTGAAATAAAATTACAAGCCCATTTTAGCTGCATTTTATAACAATAAACATAAAAAAATATATTAGAGGGGGTGGGCTCCAAATTTAAAGTTTATCCCCGGTCGTGGGCTGGGGTCGCTATGCTTCTGTATGTATGTATATATATATATATATATATATATATATATATATATATATATATATATATATATATATATATATATATATATATATATATATATATATATATATATATATATATATGTACTAATTTCAATTTAACTTATCTTAACTTAACACAAATGTTCATTGTTTTTGCCATCCAAGTGGTTTTTTTAAATCAAATTCTTAAGGTTAACTTTCAACTCAATGAGGAATCAATTTATACCAAAAATGGAAAACTATTTAAAAATTGATACATGTTTTACAAATGAATCATATTTCAGATGCTTGAGAGCTTCCTCTTTGCCCTTGAAACTGGCTACAGCAAATACAAAAATCCATATCATAACCTAATGCATGGTGCTGACATAGCTCAGACAGTTCACTATGTGTTATCCCAGAGCAGACTGGCAGTAAGTAGGGACATTGGTTAGAATAAATACATTTTTAATATTAATGTGCAATTTTATATATATATATATATATATATATATATATATATATATATATATATATATATATATATGTATATATATGTATATATATATATATATATATATATATATATATATATATATATATATATATATATATATATATATATATATATATATGCAACATTTTTACCTCATTTAAATATTATAATCCATATATTTTTAGCAATTACTAACTGACTTAGAAGTATTTGCAACATTGGTTGCTGCCCTCATACATGATTTTGAACATACAGGAACAACAAACAACTTTCATATAAATACATCGTAAGTTGTTTTTTTTAATAAATAAATGTAGCTGTTAAAGAGTGCTGAAATGAATTTTTTTTTTCAATTTATGATTACAAAATTCATATTGTAAAGTCCGCTTAATCTCATAATATTAGTATTTCATCTAAATTTGTTTTAGAATAAATGTGTTTTCTGTAGGAATAACTTTTTGTACAAACAGTATAGGCAAACAGTTTAAAACCTTGAAATTAAAATTTCATATTTTTTAACATTATCTTAAATTTATTGTAGGCTAACATCAAATCTTTTGAGATGTTTAATTATTTAAAAAAAAAAATTAATGGTCAACGAGACAATGTAGCTTTTGAGTTTATGGGGAGTCTACATAAATATACATTTTGGGGAAAGCTAAGAACCATGTTCATCATGAGATCAGACCTTACCTGTAGATTGACAATCCATAGCAAAAGAATATTTTATGTGAATGTAACATTACAATTTATTATAAACATTTTATTCTATTCTGGACTTGTATGAGGACCACAAAATTGTTAAATGTTTTTCCTAAAATGTTTAGCTATCTTTTAGATATGACTATTGTTTCAAAAAACAATGTGAATATCTTACTAACTAGTTAAAGAAATCACCATTTACAATTTTTACGAGCTTTATTTAACTTGCTTCCTCTGTCTATCTGTCGACAGTCTATCTGTCTATCTGTCATCATATATCAAAACGCTCAAGCAAAATTGTGGACACTTCTAATTGACAGATTCTGTTTAAAGTTGGCACCGGGTCAAGACATGAAGACAATGCAATCTGACATTAAATTTGACTTAATTGAATGCCTAATTAATTTTTTATTAATTAATTAAAGTTGTATCTAAATTAGTAGACAGTCTTATCCAACTATTCCACACTATTATTCACGTGTTATCATGTTCAGTAGGTGCGCAATAGTTTATAGTCATGCAACTCTATGGTAAATTTTAAAAATTTAAAGTACTGAAATTTTTTTTTATAAAAAACGTTTTAATAACAAGCCTTTATGTATTAATGCACTAAAAAGTAGAAAATAAATTATACACTACTATTTAAAAAACTATATAGAAAAGCGTGGGTCTCTTCCTAAATATTAGCAAAGGTATCCAATAGATAATAAAGTGACCCACGTTTTTCATTATAGCTATTTAATAACATAAAAGCTTGTTATTAAACCGTTTTTATGAAATTATTTTTCAAATTTGAATTATTTTTTTGGTAAATAATCTTAAGATCTTAATTCTTGCAAAAATAATTTGACATTTAATTAAAAAGTGTGCATATATTTCTAGGTAAAATAAATTGATGTAATTTAATTTTTCTTAGGTCTGAAGTTGCATTACTGTACAATGACAGAGCAGTTTTAGAAAATCATCATATTAGTGCAGCATTTCGACTTGTTAGAGAAGAGGAACACAACATATTATGCAATCTTAGCAAGGAAGAATACAGGTTGGTAATAGGCAGCCCCAACATTTTCTATACAAATCCTTAATGAGTATTTCTTTTTACTAACCACAAAATAATTATAGTTTGCTATGTTTGGTACTTTGAGCTTAAAGTAGATAAAAGCTTCTTAATAACAAAACCCTCTGGCAGATAAGGCTCGATCCCTCCCAACACTGAAAATTAAGAACGAAGAAGAAGAACAAAATACTGCAGTGGAATTTGTTTTCATTTGTCTGACATGAAAATGTATAGTTCATTAATAAACAGTAAAATTTTTACTAAGTATTTACAGCCCTTTTAAATGGAATATTCTCAAAAGCAACAATAGTACCAACCTATATTCATGTTCTAACTCACATCATTTCTTATTATTACAGGGAGTTCCGTACCCTTGTTATTGACATGGTTTTGGCAACTGACATGTCCTTCCACTTTCAACAAATTAAGAACATGAAAAGCTTACTGGGCATGCCAGAAAAGTAAGTTGTCAAGAGAGTTAATTTTTAACGTATAAATCTCACAACCTTGTTTAAAATTAAAAATATCTCTATCTGAGGCTATATATCTATACTTATATACATAGCCATATCTATAAGCCTATCACCTAAACCTACACCTATGCTTATACTTACTTATGTATATATATACATATATATATATATATATATATATATATATATATATATATATATATATATATATATATATATATATATATATTGTAGAGATTGACTGTTATAGACCAGTGGTTCCGAAACTTTTTCAAGTGTCGACCCCTTTACAAAAAATAAGGGACACGCGACCCCCATAGAATTAAAAAGTCGAAATTAGTAAGGAAATTAATAAGCACTAAAATATGATTTTCTAGTAAACTTTCAATAAAAACATTATTCTTGATAACTTGTAATTCATCAGACATGCTGGAAACATCTAGGGAAGCAGAGAATGGGTTTATGTGTCAGTGCAAATTCTTCTTCTTTCAGCTCAGGGAAAATAACACAGCAGTTCGTTTGCAAGATATTCAAGATGCCCAGATCCTCTTTTGAATTTTTATTTATTTCACAATTGGATTCATCTTTGACACTGTTTCTCTAACATGGCAATATTTCCAAGATTTTTTCTTCGCCAATTTTGCAGCTTTGATAAAAATGCCAAGAGATTATCATGAAAAGGAATTAATATTCATTCATTATCCCAGCAGAAGCTTCAGGTTAAGCTTATGTTGATGTTTGAATATATCTGCTAGGTATAAATTAGTATAATACTCTCTCTAACCACTCTCAGTCATTAAAGTATATCAAAAAGTTGTTTCTCTTGCACTACCAAGAACAACTTGATTTCATCTTTCAATTGAAAAACATGATTCACATTTCCTTTTGATAGCCAGCATACTGTACTGTAGAAAAGCAGAACCTCATGATCTTTATATTCATGTATTTGCACAGTTCTTTAAACAGAAGGATATTTAGGGCTCCAGATTTAATATAATTTATCAGCAATGGAGTATGAACAGTCTTTCTTTGCAAGGGCATACAAGTGAATCATGCAATGGATTCCCCATGGATTAGGGAGCTAAATCTTTTACTTTTTTTCTGAATTCAGTAGGTTTCATAGAATAACTTTGTACAGTATGCATTGTTTCCTCTGTATTCAATTTCCAGTGGTATTAGTAAAGCCTAATTTCAGATATTCTTCACAATATTTATGTTATTTTTTCATTGCTAGGGTTTAGTCTACCAGTTGAAGACCCTGCAGAAACCCTGAGTTTGGGAACCCATATTATAGCTGGTACCATGCTAAACTAATATGCAACTAATTTTTTTTAACTTTTTTTTAAACTCTTGCAGCATTGAGAAGTCTAAAGTTCTGTCCCTTGTATTACATTGTGCTGATATAAGCCACCCAGCCAAAGACTGGGAACTGCATGAGAAATGGACTGGCTTTTTGTTAGAAGAATTTTTCAGACAGGTGATGTGTGCAGAAAATTTTACTTTCAAACACTTTTAAGGCTAAAACTTTTATGACAAATAATTACAAGTACTAATTATTAAAAATATCTATATAGCTTACTTGTTGGCTTATAATTTGAACCAAATTATATTTCTAAATTAAACTGTGCTAAATATAAAAGATACATTAGAATGTAGGTAGTGCTGTTTCCATTTAACATTCTTATGTTTGTTTTTTAAATTTTACCCTATGAGTTCTTTTGTTTATAAATTGGTTGAAACTTCCTATTTTACATAGGGTGATAGAGAACAAGAACTTGGGCTTCCTTTTTCTCCACTCTGTGATAGAAAAAATACATTAGTTGCCGAATCTCAAATAGGTAAAGAATTTCATGCTTATTACTTTATTTTGAATTTAATTGTACTAACTTTCAAAAAAGCATATTTTAAGCATAAAGAAATATTTAAACAAGAAAAGGTAATTTCTTTCCAGACAATGCAAAATCTATTTAGTTATCCTTTGTGTATCTGGTCACAAATATATGAGACAATCCTTCTATGGAGTTTAGGTGTTTTATTCATTGGTACACCTAACAAAGAAAGGAACTAATGCTAAATCGTTACCTTTTATTACTGTTTTCTTTTTTCAAATTTCAGGTTTTATTGACTTTATAGTGGACCCAAGTTTTCAAGTAATGGGAGACATGTTGGAGAAAGTTATGTCCCCTTTGAACTCCCAATCCGCTAACTCACACAACAGAAATATTGATGAGGCTATCTCTGAAGAGGTTTTTGAAAGCAAAGATAGAAGGGATAAATCTACCAGTACGACAAACTTGTGCAGTCGACCAACAACACCTAAAACTCCAATGTCGCCTTGTAAAAACTTTTGTTATACAATCGGCATTGATCTAATTAGATCAAAGCACAAACTTTAGTTTAATGCTAATCAAATTATCTTTCATTCACAAATTTCTTTTCAAAGTTGCTATTAATTTTCTTGAGCATGGATCTAATTGTATGTTTTTATTATTTAGTAACAGATTCCTACACACAATAACTCATGTTTTCAGATGGACGTTTTGAGCTCAGGCGACCTTGGGTGGATTGTCTTTTACAGAACAAAAGCAACTGGAAAGTGAGGGCTATTAAAGGTCAGCCAATTGTCTCATAAAATTTCAATTTTTGGTCCAAAAAAAATGTCCAAATGGTTCTCCACTTATCTTCTCATGTGGGTCGCTATAGTAACAACATGAAAACAATACAGCAATATTAACAACAGGAACACTTTACTTGGTATGCCAGAAAATTAAGTAATCAAGACCATTGTTTTTCAATATGAAGTTACAAACATTCTCAAAGTTTAAATAGCATTTATAAATATATCATATAATTAAAAAAACAATTAATTTTGTATATTTCATTAATACAAAATAATTATACAAATATTCCTATACATTTCACAAAAAAATAGAACTTTTTTTTTTTCAGTTTTCTCTATATAATTAAAAACAAAACTTTGTGCAAAACAACACAGTAGTTGATTACATTCAAATGACAGTTTTAATAGAGTTTAAATGTAATGCTTCTATGCTTCTATACAGAGGCCTATCCAGGTTTTCGTTGTAGGGGGAGCGAAAAGAGCAAAAAAAGGCGCCGAATTTTTAACACGTTCTATATACATTTATTATATATATATATATATATATATATATATATATATATATATATATATATATATATATATATATATATATATATATATACAATTACTAGCTGTATGTCATTACTTCGCTATGATGTAAAATAAATTGAAAGTAGCACTCTGAAGAAATAAGAAAAACACACAATGTAGGCTGACAGAACAAAAATTGTATCAATGTAAACAAATATATATATATA